>NC_056728.1:1066018330-1066023330 GCF_019279795.1 Protopterus annectens | reverse complement strand
CACAGATTACTATTCCAAACATATATTTGTAGACCATGATGTTCACCCAATTAGGAAAGCAGGAGACATGAACTTTATATATATATATATATATAGATATGATACACCAGTTAAGGATTACATAAGTTCGCAGGCCGTGCCAATGGGGGTGAGAGGTCCAATCAACAAATGTGTAATGCGTAGCATCAACCCCTCCCCACCTAGACAGGTGAAACATACAAACACAAGATACAAGTAAACACACCACTGCTTCCCAGACCAGGGGCAGGATACTCCCAGTGGGCGAGACCTGCCACGTCTAATCTTGAAACAAAGACATCAATGTGCCTTGTGGAACACCCCAAAAAATAATGATAATCGGAGTCAGTCCCTGTAACAATTTATTCAACCAGGCTGTATACGTACATGGACCAGTAGGTTGTGCAAGCCTGATGACCCATGGGTCGAGACAACGTACAACATGGGTGCCGACACATGGAGAGTGGGCAGTGTGTAGTGGTATGGTTAGACCCCACCTGCACCCACAGTAAGGATGAGTGCTGTAGAGGAGGGCCAGGTGGGGGAACTAAGGGTATGCAATTATGGGCCTAGGCGTGCAGGTGTTGGCTGGTGCAGTTGTATTTGGACCGCCCTGGGGATGTCAGTAATATTGCGAATTGGGCAGAGTTTAAGCCCATACCTCTCATCCTCTAAGAGCTAAACCACTGGACAGAAGCTAAACCATTGGGGGGACAAGTAGGGACAGAAAGCACATATTTCACTTACAACCTTAGAAAGCTGATAAAATAATAGGTTATGCATTAGCATGACACGTCTGAAGGACGTGGAGTCATAAACCCAATTACTTGTCTGTATTTAAAGGTGTCATTTCCCAGGTATTTGCCAGACAGGTGTGGATTGTAAGAGGAACACACCAATATTATGAAGCAAACGCTGGACAGGCTGCAGATTCTGTACAGTCGGCAGGCAGGCTTACGCATAATGGGCAGCCATTCCCGATATGGGTTCCACCGCAGCACAATCCAGTGTACATGGCAAAGTACGGTATAACCATATGTGTTGTTGCATTACCCACTACACAACACCTACGAACACATGGTCACAACACCCCACTGTAGGCATGTAAGCAGATGTAATAGGCATAGCAAGGTATTATTGAAGTCCCCACCCCCACCCAGGGGTGTGAGTGTCCAACGCAAACACCAAACGCAGTGCATATGCACAGCTGTTGTCGTAGACAACATGGCCAGTTGTGGACTTTTCCTGCAGCCATCCTGCACATCCCTGGATAATCCCCCTACTAACACCCCCCTTTGTGCCTCATGCACACCACGTACCTATAAGACCCTGTACCATTATGCTTAATGTCTGTGGGTCCACGTAGGTGACACCCTCTTCCCACACTATATTGCCAATATCTGGAACCCCAACCCACATGTAGTATCACAGCTGTCCCACAGGACACATGTAACTAACACATGAAGGAACACCACAAGAACACCTGGAGCAGCACAGGCTCACTACCTTGCGAACCCCTCCCACCTCACACTCTATACCATGACATCAACTAGTGATACCGACACCTCTTGTCCTGCCTCGCATACAAATCCCAACGTCCGACATACCATCCCTCTTGTTCCCCATCCAATTATACCTACGGGCTACAATACAGTTACAATGTCACCCCCACTACCTACCTGCTTACTCCTTAGCTATTCACCTCTACTGTACCACACAGGTATGGAATAACTACATTTACCCCGAATACCTGCATGTAACCTATCCAGACCTATGAAACAGGAATCCTCACCTTAAACTAACCTTTGTCAACAGTCATCCCTGACATGTAAACCTGATCTAAGCATAGATAATACTGACAGTTTAACATAAACTAAGCATGATTAATGGGGGATGTAGCTATGTCATGTCTGTTACCCTCTCTGAATGTGAACACCCCAGTATTAATTGGGATACGTAGCTGGGGTCAATGTAGAGCTCTACACCCCAAGCCATCGCTGACAATGGACAAGCATACAGTCCAAGTGTCCCGGTTGACAGATGTGAACAAAATGCATGACGGTGCATGTGTGTAAGTGGGAGCAAGCGGGTGTAAGCCTGTTTTCCTGCCAGTATGAGAGTACCACACTGGTGAAGCACTGTAGAGGCTAACTTAGTGTAAGATGCTGCAATGCTGTGTTTTGTGCAAACAAGCGCATACCCACCTGCAAATGTTCTACAGTGCCTTAGTCACCCTGTAGCCAACAGCTGTTGTTGTGGCCATTAACAAAATAATTTGCATTGCCAGGTTGCAAACCCTTGAACCTGCACACTATAGTAGACGTGAGTTCCACTAAGCCATGGCAGATACACATTCAACTGCTGTGATCACAACCACATCATCCAGCACAGGAATCCAACAGTATAGGAAATGTATATAAGTGTGTAGATTAATACCAGAACACGTGTCCATTGCTCAACCACAGTATTATGAGCAGTCTGTGTGCAGCACAGAACAGTACCTGTCCAATCATATTGTGAGAACAGTAGACTTGCATAATACCGAAAGGAATAATTATATACGGTGCACACCCTGGGGGCATGTGAGCGCGCTACAAGCACAGCATGTCACACCTGGGGCATTGGTTCCATGGAACTGGGAGATGTGGCTGGCCAGGTATGTGAGCAAACTGCTGCTACACAATACCCTGGCAGGATGCTACCAGTGGGATAAACACTGTAGATCAGCTAGATCCACTCTTGACACAACAACAGGTCCGTCCCTGGTGGGATGAACCAACAGTTGTGGGCCACATCGATGTCACCACCAGTATCGGAGGAGGATCAAGGGAAGGCTGGTACATATGTGGACTAAACGGATGAGGAGCCTGCAGACGCTTGAGTGGGGACAGTATACTGTAGGTGTACCAAGACATGCAGAGGGGGAAATGTGTGTAGGTGTGGTATGGCAGGGCTAGCAACCGAGGAATGGATGGATGCTGTGTACGTGGAGCTCGCGGGCCGGGAGAAGGGAACATGGGTATGTCATTATGGTAGACATATGCAAACAAAGCTAAACAGCAATAGTGTAGTGGCCAGAGCATCCGCCTAAAGCACATGCATTCCTGGGTCGAGTCTCACTGCAGCACATCCTATTTTCCATGTGATATCTGTATATTAACTTAATTGTGCTCTATCATCTACTAAGTAACATTTATATTTGCACAAGAGTACTGCCTTAAATGCATATGTAAAGTATCATAATGACTAAGGCACTAGTAACCATGTGTATGTGCATAACAGCAGTAGTACGCATGGATAAGCAGTTGTAAGCGCGTGTATGTGTACTTGCACGGGGGTAAGCATTGCCTACATAGACTGAGCTAAGTAGATGCGAGCTGAGTGTAAGGAAACACAACCCGAGCTTAGCATTGCTTAGTTCTGTGCAAACCCGCACACACCTGAGTACAACTGCTCAAATGTCCCTAACTCACTCTGTATCCGACAGCCAGTGTTCTGTCCTGAAACACAATATACAACCTGTGGAAGGGCCACACCCAGGATGCTGCACATCATACACTACGTGATTTACCATTAAACCATGACAGATGTACATAACCACTCATTCCACATATATATCATCTAGCACAATCAGTCAACAGCACAGGGAATGTAGTAATAACACACCGCACAACCACTTAATGCATGAATCACAGACATAGTGCGCCATAATGTGGGTACATATAGGAATATCTGTCATATCCTGCTGTAATACAAATCAATCATTGCAGGTTACCCAGTTATATGTGGTAAGAACACATATATTGCTTGAGATGATACTTTTGAAACACAAACGAATGACTGACCTCAGTCCTAACCTCATCCTTGTCAATTGCCACGCATATAGGCCAAACATGCATGGACATATGGACAGCTATACATCTGTAAATGTAGAGAGATAGACAGCTATAGATATATATATGTGTATGTGACTCACAAATAACCATATAACAGCAATCGTACATAGATAGATTAATATGTTCAGTGTAGGTATCCACATATATATATATATATATATATATAGATCTCTACATACAGACACATATATATATATATATATATATATATATATATATATATATATATATATATATATATATGGGTCACCTTCAGATGCCCGAAATCGCATTTCACCGACACGGAATCCGACGGGTCGAAAACACCGACAACGCAGATGACCGACAAGGTGAGAACCCGACAGACTCGGTAAGTGTGCGATAGAGTGAGGGATTTAATGTTAGGGAGCGGACAGGTAAGTGTGCGATAGTGAGGGACTGTGGGTTTAGGGGTGGGTTAAGTGAGTTAGGGTTAGGGTGCAGGTAGGGTGAGTGTGCGGTAGTGTCGGATCTTGGGGTTAGGGGTGGGTAAGTGAGTTAGAGTTAGGGTGCAGGTAGGGTGAGTGTGCGGTAGTGTCGGACCTTGGGGTTAGGGGTGGGTAAGTGAGTTAGGGTTAGGGTGCAGGTAGGGTAAGTGTGCGGTAGTGTCGGACCTTAGGCTTAGGGTTTGGGTTAGGGATAGTGGATATGTTATGTAGTGTACTGTGTTGTTTACGTGTAGTGTGTTGGTGTAATGGTATTCGGTGTTTTGCGTTGTCGGTATTTTTTGTTGTCGGTCTTTTGGTGTCGGTGATTTGTGTGTCGGCAGTTTGGCGTTTCGGGCATCTGAAGGTGATCCATATATATATATATATATATATATATATATATATATATATATATATATATATATATATGGATACATATACATAGCTAGAGCTATATCAATGTCCATTTCTATCCCTCTATATATGGGGGTGTAACATATATACTTATGCAGATATACAAAAAAAATACATATATATATATATATATATATATATATATATATATATATATATATATATATGGATCTATTTTACTACGTCGACATGTCAAAACGCCGACAACAAAATCACCGACACCACA